>NW_022195664.1:0-1636 GCF_008641045.1 Pistacia vera
ATTAATAAAATTTTAGACCAATAATGCCCTTATTTTTAAATTAATTTACATGAATATGACTTTTACTATTTCACCCCAATTAATTAACTTTTTGAACAAAATTATCTTTGAATTCAAAACAAATTGTAACCCACCTAAGCCATCACCCCCACCCACCTGCCGTCGCCGGCTGCCCGCAACCACTGCCAGCGACCAATTGCTGTCGCCATCAGAACGGTGCACGGAAGGCTTAAAAATGCTGTCGTGTGCCGATATGGCCATTCTGGCCAAAGATCTGGCCGGAAATGGCCATATGGCACACAGAGGCCATTTCCTGCCTTCCGTGTGTTATTAGGTTGCCGGCTGTAGGCGGCCAACGATGGCTGGTTGGTAGGGGTGCATTGTTGATTTTCCAAACTTTTATTATGGAGTTGTTTTTGCTAAGTTTTTAAATGTAGGGGGGGTTATAAATTATAATAATCCAAATAATAATCTAAATAATATTTAATTAGAGGACAATTCAGTAATTTAAATAATATACCTACCAATTTATTTCTCTCAACCAAACATATTAATAAAACATACATACCAATTTATTTATCTCAACCAAACATATTAATAAAACATATTCACCAATTTATTTCAACTAACCAAACACATTTTCCTAAAAATTCCCAGTAATCTTCAAGGTAATCAAACTTTTCAGTAATCCATCATTCCTAGTAATCCAACATTCCTTGAACCAAACGCACCCTCACAATAATCTTTAATCTATCTTTTCATTAATATAACATTTATAGTAATACAATATTCCCTAGGCCAACACACCCTATATTCACTTCCATATTTGTTAAAACTTTCTTTCTTAACCTAATTAATCATACACATTAATCACTAAATTTATCATAATTAACCGCTAGTCTTGTGGTCAGATGACAAGATTTTAGTCATCTAAATAAATTATCCAAATATCTTGTATTCGAGCAAGTCCTATCTAACCTATTGGGCTTGTAGGGTGTTAGTTGAAGCACATCCTAACCTATTAGGCTAGTAGAATGTTAATCAAGGTACGCATAAATTGATTGACTCGTATGCTTGCAAGGAATTAATTGAGGGGCCCCCAACCTAACAAAATGTTTTTTTTTTTTTTTACCATAATTGGGTTTTAGAATTTAGACACAATCAAAAGGTCTAAAATGTGGAAATTAACAAGGGAACAAAACGAATAATAAGCATTAAGAGTCTAATCTTGTTGAAAAGTTCTTAAAAAAATTGGATTGATATGATATTTTGGAAGCTTGAAAGCAAAATATGTCACAAACTGTTTGACAATTTCTTCTCTGATATAAAACAAATGAATTTGAACCGACCAAGATATATTATCTGAAATTGGGAAACAAAAAACAATAGCCAACTTGACCGAGTACGCCCAAATTCTCAACCTTTTCTGCTTAAATATTTCGAATAAATCTAAGTAACAGGACAAACCCAGTTGAGATTTTGATATTAATGAACTAATATGGTGACATTAAGTGATTAAAGAAATTAGTTATACACAATAAATCAACAAGGTCAAACCACCATCCTAATCAATCTTCGCAACTTGAAGATGCCCACAATCATTTTCTTTCCTTTAAAGTTAAATCAAATTTCAGAA
>NW_022195665.1:0-13011 GCF_008641045.1 Pistacia vera
TTAAATATCAAACATTATTCTAAAGTTGTAATAATTCTTAGTTGGACATGATCTTGTGGTCCAAGAACAAATGTATTTGGTGGTCCAGCCCAATCATGAATTACTTCAAAAGGCAAACGGCATTGTTTGTTACCACAAAGGATGTGTATATGTAAGGTAGCCCTAATTACAATGACAAGTCACAATCAATCTGCAAATGAGAGATTGTGGGCCTTTTATAATTTATTTTTTATTCTTCTTCATGTTTAGGGTTTAGGGTAAAAAGGTAAAAACATATAGTCAACATTTCCTGTTGCTAAACCACTAACAGAATTAGCTACCTCTAAGTAGTTGAGTGGTTTGATAGAGACTCTTAGGTGTATTATTAAGAGGTCTTGAGATCGAGCCTCTCCTCGATTGTTAATAGTGATAGCCATTAGAGCTTTTATCCGGTAGGTAGTATTAGGGTTCCGATGAATTAGTTAAAGTACGCGTAAACTGGCTCGGACACCCCGATCATAAATTAAAAAAAAAATTCCACTAACAAAATGGTAAAAAGTATGGAAAAAAATTAATGGGTTGTTGCCATTTTATAATTTATTTTTTATTCTTCTTCATGTTTAGGGTTTAGGGTAAAATGATAAAAACATATAGGGTCAGCATTTTCTGCTACTACCAAAATTAACTATCTCTAAGTAACCGAATGGGTTGATAGAGATTCTTAGATGTATTATTAAAAAGTCATGAGATCGAGTTCCTCTTTGATTGTTAATAGTGATAGTCATTAGAACTCTTATACGGTCGGTAGTTTCAGAGTCATGAAAAATTAGTTAAAATATACGTAAACTGATTCGAACACTCTGATCATATATTTTTTAAAAAAAAAATCCACTAACAAAATGGTAAAAAATTAATGGGTTGTCGCCACTTTACCTGGAGATTGTAGTTGGACCATGAAACCAGAATTCAAATTTTGCTCCCAGCGAGAATCTTTGCAGGTTTTGTATGTTTCTAGGCCCAAATGGGCCTCTCTTAAACACACCAAAACGCCTCCAACTTTGGACACTTTGATAATGGATGGAAAGACATCGAAAGGGGTTTCGAGATACCAAGTTTTTACGTTAATGAATTTACAATATGGTTAAATTATTCTATTCCGACTTTATGCATTATTGGTTTCCTGTTATGGTTATGACCAAATTTAACATTCTAAGCCTGTCTCATGGATAGTGGCTCCATGTTTTTTATCATCTTCAACTAGTGGTTGTCTACTAGTATTGAAGGGATTCCTTGTAACAAAAAATGGTTCATATTTTAAGTCACGTCAAATGTTTCTTCTATTTTGAGGCCAAACAATTTGCTCTATCATGGGTTGTAGACAACCCATCTTGCTGCTATTCAATGGCACTTTAATAGAGACGTTTTCTTGAAAATTGATGAATGTTATTCTCGGTAACTTTTTCAATACTGTAAATGAGTAACAATTTGCCTTCGTTTTTTTTATGGTTAATCCTTGTTCTCTTCTTAGCTAAATTACGAAACGTTTTGTGCTATTTTAGTGTAAATGATCACACATAGCTTATCAATTTAGGAATGATCTAGACAAATTTACGCACACCTCAACTATAGTATAGTATCCCACCGGCATGATCACCTGCTTAAATCTTGAGAGATAAGTAGGTGATCACGGGGGACAACCCATCTTGCTATTAAATATTACTCTCAGTAACTCTTTTAGTATTGTAAATGAGTAACGATTTGCCTTCGTTTTTTGTGTGGTTAATCCTTGTTCTCTTATCTGCTAAATCATTAAATGGTTTTGTGCAGTCAATATATCCATTAACAGTTTGTGTACACTTCGACTGATCTCTGTAAGTGACTAGCATGGTATCTCACCGTCATAATCACATGCTTAAATCTTTAAAACCAAAATGATTTGAACTTGAGACCATACACTTTAACCACATATCTCAAGACTCGTCCTACCATTTGAACTACATAAAGGTGGTACATAAAAGAATATTCATTCATATGAATTAATAAACCGAATTTCTACTATATACAAAATGAATCCACAAAACAACATAATTTTACTAACTTATATTTTGATATTCCCCATGTCGTGGTCCTATATATATATATATATAATGCATAGTCATGTGTCATATATATATATAAATGTGATATTATGATTATTCCCAAATGTACAGTATGGGCATGAGATGGGAATAAAAGGGCAGAAAACAGTGACCCTGGTAGATAAAAAAGAGAATAATATTACATTTACACACTCTTTTACACCTTTTTCATTACATTATGATGTGATATATACCACAACCATAAAAATTATATTATAATATTAAAAATTTAAAATAATTAAAAATTTATATGATTGTGGCATATGTCACATCATAATGTAATAAATATGGTGTATAAGAGTGATATAAATATAACATTATTCATGAAAAGAGTGGTGAATGAATAGTAATGGCGTATTATTTGCAGAGGCGGACCAAGCCTCTCACATTTTTTGAAAAAATTGTTATATAAGCTTATATATATCGGTCTATTTTCAGATTTTTAAAAAATAAAAAATATTATACATATATCCAAACTCATAAAAAAACTTGCTATTAATATATATGTTTCACGCCTACATCATATTAAAAATTTAAAACTCTCTCCACTCATTTCTACGTGCATCTTTTTTATATGATTTCATCTTTAAAAATCCTTATTTTCCTATTCTCTCTCACTTTCTCTATGTTATTCGTTCTTAAAACTTTTGAAGACTAAAATTGTTTAAGTTTTCACTCATCAAGGTGTCATAATTAGCTTCGTTTTCTGTTTTCTCAGTTTTAGGTATGTGTATTACTCATTTCATTTTAGTTTATTTTAGGGTTGAATCATGCTTATTTTTTTTAAAGGTTTTTTCACGTAAAAATTTTCTTGTGTTTCCTCGTGAATTGAATGTTATTTTCAACATAATTTGCTCAAGGTTTTGCTTCTCATAGATTTATTCAAGTGGTAAAGTATTGTATTGTTGTATTATTTTCTTTCAGATTATTGATATTATATTATTTTATTTGCTTACGGTTTAATGATTTTTTTAAAATTTTTTACTAGTTGTTTGACAAACAATAACAAAATCACTGAGACCCCCGGGCAAAAATCTTGGTCCACCACTGGTTATTTTGTCAGGTGTGTTCAGTGAAGTTTCAGAGAATAATGGAAACCTAGCTGTATTATTTTCATCAATCATCACTCTCTTAACACATTACTGGGACTCATTCAAGAACAGGTCAACCCTTCTTACACGCCTGCACTGCACCTAACCCAGCTGCTTCATGTATTTGCTAAATCTGCAATTGTGTGCTCAATTTTGTTTGACACAAACTCAACTTTACCCAATCATTCAACACCCTTTCAGGTTTTTGTCTAAATTTTATCAATGATTCATGA
The DNA here is from genome assembly GCF_008641045.1 of Pistacia vera. Taxonomy (NCBI): domain Eukaryota; kingdom Viridiplantae; phylum Streptophyta; class Magnoliopsida; order Sapindales; family Anacardiaceae; genus Pistacia; species Pistacia vera. Next base: position 3,442 of record NW_022195665.1, read on the forward strand.
ACAAACAGAGAGATTTGTGTTGTGTTGTTCATGAACCCTCGTGAGGATCTATGTTGGTGGTGGGTTCTGGAGAGGAGAGGAGTCAAAGCATGTTAAATTAATACAAAGTTGTAGTAGAATATTACAAAGAACGCAGGCCAAGGAGTTGGGGAAGGTGAGATTATTTTTCTCAATATTTTGACCATTATCTTAGGAGACTGTGATGGCAATGGCCTTAACAAAGGAGAATTCAAATCCACTTAATTTAAGCATTGTATTGCAATTACCTAGAAATCCCATTTCCCCATTCTAGTGCTCTATACATTATAGAAAATAATATTTAATTGGACCGACTCTAGCTTTCAATAAGGTCAATTAATACAATACAATACATTTTCTAATGAGTCAAGAATTGGATTTAGCATTCAGCATTTAGCTCATTGTGCAAATTAAAATTTTAATTAATTAATTAATTAATTCTAATCATGAATTAGCTGGCTTTGTATTTACTTGCAAGTCTTGAGAAGAAATCCTTGTACAATACAAGATTATGCCTGGCCCTGGCTCCTTAACTGTAACCAACCTTTATTCGGCTAATAAAATTAGAATTTAATGTTTAACTTTTAGGGTTTGGAAGTTTATATGCACACAATGTTCGTTTTTATGTACAAAATTAGTATTTTTAAGTACAATAAAGATTGGCTGATAACACAATTTTACATACTTTTTTCTCATAATCCCGATGTGATAGCTTGCAATTAACCAAGCGAGTCTATTGCGAATTGACCAATTGCGAGCTATCACATCGGGGTTGTGAAAGAAAGTTTGTGAAATTATATTGTAAGTCTAGTATTGCCCTTTGAAGTATAAAACATCTTAGTTATTTGAAAATTATAATATATGTGATTCATACACATGGGAACTCTTGAAATCACATTAGCATATCATCAATTTCGATGGACCAAAAGCTGCCACTTGGACAAAAAATCAATAAAGATTGACTCACACCCCAATCTTACAAACTTTTTCTCACAATCATGATGTGGCAACTCGCAATTGGGTATACGGGAAAATTCATCAGAAATCAATTGCGAGTTTCCACATCGGGATTGTGAGAGAAAGTTTGTGAGATTGGGGTATAAGTGTGGTATTGTGCCAAAAAGATTGGAAGGATTAAGGGGATTTTTGTTATTTAAAAAACATTGAAGGGATATGTAATTAAATCAAACCTGAGGGGGTAAATTTTTTATATCAGTAATTTAGTGTACCCCTATAGTTTGAAAATTATCATTTACCTCCCTTCATAAATATCTTTTCCACCTCCTCATAAATTAAATGCTGCCCGTCCCTTGCCTTTGGTCGGCCGGGCAGGCCCATATACAGTGACCGTTTTTTACATTCTTTATGGGCCTGTTAAACCTGACAATGACAGGTCCATGAAGGCCCAGTTGGGTGTACAAAATCTCCATCGAACTCCCTCTTTATAATGTACCTTCCCTGCACACATTTCCCTTACATCACACTTACTTTCTTCTCTTCTTATTATTCTTTCTCTTTTCTCTCTCCCACACAACTCTGCACTGAGAGAGAGAGAGAGAGAGAGAGAGAAAGAGATCATACAGATGAAATCAAGACACAAGTTTCTTCAAGGTATGAATAAGATATATATGTCTGAATTGGAATTTTAGTACAATAATTTATGTAAAGTTTAATATTAATTATGATGTTGTCCATGCAGGTGATGTTGAAGCCAAGACCATCATGCAGAAGGGCGAAGGTGAAGGTGAAGACTCCATGGAAGATTACAATAAGAGTAATTGGTTTGTAATGGAGGCAACGACTACTTCATCTTCATCTTCATCTTAATTTGGTGCTATCCTACCTGAGCTTTTTCAACTATCCTCTTCTTCTTCATTTTTACTTTGTTTTTAATTTCTTTCTTTTCTTAATTTGTTTCTACTTTTAAAGTCTTCTTGACCTTGTAAGACCTTTTCTTGACCTTGTAAGACCCCATTTTGTGAATTTTTATTTTTGTTTTTGTTTTTTAACAAATTCTATAGCAGAATTTTCTGATATAGAGTTTGATCATCGTTTCTCCCCGGTTCCGCCCAACTCATCTTCTCCTTCCTTGTCTATCCCTCCTGAGCTGTTCGAAGCAAAAGTAGCATACGATCTTTCTTCATAAGTATAAAATTCTTCAATTAAACACCATTTTTGCAATGTGGGGTTTAGGTTTTTATCCCATAATATGTAGATATTGTATCATGAGTTTGAGATGAGAGTTCTGTAAAAGAGTACTACTTCTACAGTTCTACTTGAAGCAATTGTAATAAAAAGTCTCTGTGTTTGTGTGTATAGTTTGTTTTGTTTTGTTTTCTTTATGTATTTGACAGTGAAAACACTATTTCATATTCTGTTAAGACCATCAATTTCAATTGTTATTATGTGAGGTGTGCAGAAATATGCTGTTGCAGGTTTCAGTTTCGTTGTTTTTTATGTTGTTTTCTGAGAAAATAGGCAAAAGAAATAAATATTCTTTCAGATCTGTGCGTAAAGAGTTAGACTTTCCCCTCGTGACTGCTCTTATTCTGTATAGCCATAGTATTTCCACTGTATTATTGGAGCTCTCTCTCTCTCTCTCTCTTTATTTTTTTTACCCTCACTGTGTTTAATTTCTACTTCTCCTCATAAATGTCATGGGATGAGGTCAGAGAAACCAAAAAACAAAAAGCAGCCGCCCATGAAAGCACTTAATTTCAATCTTCTCTTCCATATTTTTTCTCCTTTTGCGCAGGACAAAGTGGGATAAAATAAAAGTGAGTGATCATCTTCCTCAGTTTGCCGGTTGACACTCAAATCTTTGTTTCTGCAAAAATTATATCTCTACACTGCTTCTCTCTGCACTGCTTATTCTGCGCAAAACCCACCAAGAATATCAACCATTAAATTAACAGTAGAACTTAGTTAAATTGATGATCCATCTTCTTCTATGTATGCGTAAGAGTTTCAACATGGCATAATCAGGCAAAAGATTCCTACACTAACATTGGAATAATTAATGACTACACCTAATTTTCAATTATTTTCTGTGCTGCAAAATGGTAGCCCTACCTGAGAGGCTCCCTCTATTCGACAACTGTCCCAACCCTTATTACTCATCTACTAAATGATGTGTTGAAAGAGAGACAAACCCAATTAGATATTGATATTTGTTGGACATGTCACATGGAACTTTGTTCAATTAATCCTCGAAAAACCCTAAAATTATCGGTCAAGTAAAAATTCTAATGGTTACTCCTATTAACAATCGAGGAAAGATTCGAACTTAAAACCTCACTCGATCACCCAAAGATAGTTTCACGTTTGAATTTTTTAGTAGAATAATAAAAGAGGAGTGGTGACTTGAATCAGAAAATGATGATGTTCACAAGTGGGCATTGAAAAGCTCAATACCTTTGCCTTGTCTCCAACATACTGATGAACTGACTAATGACCTATTTTTTCCCTCTGGTCTTTCTGATGGGCAGAGAGAAGAAGAGAAAAGAGAATGGTGACAACATAAAAGCTAAAAGATCATTTGAATTGAGGCAAAACTAATCATTATATTTTGCCTTGTATCTTATTACTTACTATTTGAGCTCTAGATCCAGATCCCTTTTCTAGTGTTAGGTTTCTGAAAGCGATGGGCCCTTCTTCTTTTCAAACTTTTTACCATCTTTGGGTAACATGCTAACATGGTTCATTCATTACCTCTTGTTACCTTTTTTTTATAAAATCATTCATTCCTTTCATGACCCTTTCTAAAGTAGAGAAGATCTGAGTGCCCTCTCAAATCTCAATAATATATGCCTACATGAACGACAATAGGTAAATCATAATTAACCTCCCCTCACTTTTAACTGTGCTTCATGTGGAAATTTCATTTGGGACTTCTTTCTCATTTCTCATCAGCAATATTATATTTTCCCTTTTGCCAGAAAGAAAATCCACAATTGACCCATTTCAATAGCCGTCCAATAAAGGGGCTTCTATTGGGTTATCTAGCCATACATCGAAGCTTAAAACTTCGTTCTATACAGCTTATTTGAGTTGGGTTCATGAAAATATTTGGCTTCATTTGATTGGTTTTTGGGATTCCCAAAAAAGTTAAACAGTAAAATACCAAAAAACTCATAATATTATTCAATTTTTTTAAACCCCTTAAATTTGTTAATTTAATTAAATATCTCTAAATATTTTTAAAAAAATTGTAAAAACACCCCAATAATCCACATTTACCAGATTCTGACCACCACTGCCGAAAAATAGCCAGAATCTGGTAGGATGACGCACTATCGACTGAATTTGGCCGGTAGTGCGTCAATCTAGCCTTTTCCGACCAGATCTAAGGCCAAAGATCTAGCCGTTGATGGCCAGATCTTTGGCTGTAACCAGTCGATAACGACGGCCAACAAACGGTCGTCATTGACCATCAACGACGACCGTTTGTTGGCTATCGTTGACAAGCAAATACGGTCAGATCTGGCCGTCAATGGTTAGATCTAGTCGTAGATCTGGCCTTTGCCAGCTAGATCCACCATGGATCTGGCCGGCAAACGCTATATCTGTGCACGACCGGTAAGATCCAGCCAGTCATACTCCGATACGGTGACTCCGGCCATCCTCCGATGATGGTGGCTGGCTGTCCGTATTTGAGGGTGGGTTGGGGGTGTTTTTGTTAACTTTTAATGTTTTATTATAGGGGGTGTTTAGTAAAAAAAAAACATAGGAGGTATTTTAGTAATTTGTAAATCCTACATCGTAATACCCGCCCAATTCAACTTTTTTTTAACTTTTTTCAAAAAACTTTTCCCAAAAACACAAAATTGTGAACCAAACGGAGCCATACAGTTTGGCACTTTTTAGAATAGTTTTTTAGAAAAAGTTGAGTTGAGTAGTATTTTGATAAGTTTTTTGCACATTTTTAAATAATTTTTTCTGAAAATATGTAGATTATTTTAACCCCCTAGATTTGTTAATTTAATTAAGCACCCTCAATAATAAAAGTTTATAAATTGACAAAAACACTCTCATCCACCCACGTGTTGCCAGTAGCGGACCATCACTGTTAGAAGATGGCTGGAATTTGTTGTAATGATGTACCATCGGCTGAATCTGACTGGAAAAGTTCAGATCTATGACCAGATCCACGGTGGATTTGGTCAGAAAAAGCTAGATCGGTACACTACCGACCAAATTTATCCGGTAGTACGTCATTATTGTAGATTCTGGCCACCTTCTGGTGGTGGTGGCCAGAATCTGGTAAATGTAGGTGAGTGTGGGTGTTTTTGTCAATTTATAAACTTTTATTGTTGAGGGTGTTTAGTTAAATTAACAAATCTAAGGGGTTAAAAATAATCTAATTTTTTTGAATTAGATAGAATATGATTAAATTTGGAAAATATTAAAACAAATACATTTTTTAGTTTTAAGATAAAATAGTGGAATAAGATAGGAAATGAAAAGTGTGCCAAACGGACAACTTTTTATGAGAAATTTGTGGTCGTTCAATTAGAAAAATGTAAAAGAGTTTTTAACATTATTTTAACAAAAAGGGTTATAAATTGGCGATGTGGGAGAAATATCGAAATACAACTTCTAACACTTTGGATCAATAAATAGATGAGTTAATAGTGTTTATAAATAATTACATTTCATGTGCCTGCTAAAATTCTTAAACGTCATGTATAAACATATATTTCATATGTGAAATTTCTTTTTTTTTTTTTTAACTTCGACCCTTTTATTTGTTTAATCTTACATTTTTGACCTTTTAAAATCAATTGCCTAGCTAGCTCCGCTCCTGTGTTAACATAACTCACAATTAGGGGTAAAATCGAGTTGAGTCGAGTATCTGGTTAATCAAACTCGACTCGGGAGCTATAGTACCGAGTTCGAATTCGAGTTCGAGCCTGAGAAATCGACTTCGAACTCGAACTCAGTACCTGAAATTGGAATTTGAGTTCCAATTCGAGTTCGTATAATCAAGTTTTATTCGAGTTCGAAAATACGAGTTTCAATCAAATTTGAGTATTTGGGCTTCCATAGAATTAGAGTATTCAAGTTTTAGTCGAGTTTTGAGTTCTACTGTGATTGAACTTGAACTCGAACGACTACTTGAACTTAACTCAACTAATGCCAAGTCGACTTCGAGCCGAACTCGAGCCGCTCGGCTCGATTTTCATCCCTATCCACAATCTAGTACACTTTTTGACATATTTTGGAGAAAATGGTTAAACATTTATTGAAAATGGCAGACAAATTACATGATAAAGACTCCAGAAAAAGTGTTCCAAGTGCTATGCTACTGCTATTGCTGTTGCCAGCTTGATTCTTCTTGTTCACATCTCATGACCTATACTCTCTCTTTCAATAGGCCCTTCGGCTTCTCCATTTGTGTTGTGGTCTCAAAAGTCTGGTTGGGTTGGGTTAGCCCTAGCCATCTATCTTTTTCATCTTTTTCTACAGTGACCATGTTCTGGTTCATTCTACATAGGCCTAAACCTTTCGTTTTTCAAACCTTATCATGGCCCAAGACACATGGATTGGCTGCCTCTCTGTTTAAGCTTCCAAGAAAAATCTTCGATACACCCGACCGACATATCTATATCACATCATTTGTATATTCATCTTCATCAAATTTCTCGGGTTTATCTTTACCATTATTAATAAATTTTTAAAATAAAAAACATATATGAGATGGAATTTTATTGAACATACATATAACTGCGTTATCGCGTTTTACTTGATTCGTTATTAAAGTATGTTATATTAATATCTTTTTAAAAATTCTCAGGTTTGTCTTTACCACTAATCATTCACCTGTTTTATAAAACTATTATATTTATTTTTATTCTTTTTCTCGTGATCTTGATTATTATTTTAAAACCCAAAATTGTCCCAATCTTTAGTATTTAATAGCTGTTGTACAGTCTATGTTATAACCAAAGGTACTAAAATTATATTTATTTGATGTGGGTTGGTTATAATATTAATAAATTTAATCAAATTATTAGATATAATATAATATAATCCATCAATTTCTATCATTTTCTAGAGGTTCCATTCAGAAGAGACTTGCAAAACTCAACATGCTAACCTCCAACAATATGATACCCATAATTTAATATATATATATATATATATATAGCTATCTCCATTGTAATTCACATCACCCTAACATATTTTATTTGAGCTAAGAAAACTATATATTAAAAATTATAGTAAAAACCGCCAATATCTAAGTCAAGTTTGGTGGCACTTGGGGCTCAATAGTCAATGGTGTCCTTTCTTTGGGCCCATGGCCCATTTCTATTGGCCCGTCCGCCCACAGATCCGCACCAAATGAATACAGCCGTTGCCTGTATTCATTTATTTTTCTAAATAAATTATTTAAATTATGGTATAAGAGATGAATTAAAGAGTATATAAATGTTGCTTGTTGTCGGCCAATCATTGGCTGTACTAATTATATATTTCTCGCATCTCTGTCTAATGTATTATTACTTGTGGCTTTTAAGATAAACCAATAGTAAAACTTAAAATTCACATTTATCGGGTTGGAATAGTGAGATCATTTTATTAGAATTGATTCGTCCGTTCATTCTTCAACAGACAAACTATTTGAGCCCTGATCTCCTCACACTGGTTGGGAGCTTACGGTTTCATGTTCTTTTTCATCATTTCCTCATGGTATTATTTCGGTATCAATCACAGATAAGTATTTAATCTTGTAAAGTTGTTCTTGTTGATTCACACGAGATTCCACGTACCCGATGCTACTCGAGTCAGAAAGTAAACTAATGACGCTTTCGGCTATTGGACTCTCGACATCTTGGGTCCAGCACTACCCTGATGAAACCTACGTATATATATTTATGGATAAAGTATAGTTTTAAAGTCAAGAAACTTATATATTTAAGAGTAAGGATGTGGGAACGTGGCAAATGCCCATTACAAGTGAGAAAGAATGGATATGGGTAGAGGAATTAACAAAGAAGAGAAGAGGAAGTTTCTTTTACATTTTATATATTAATATTATAATTAATAAATCTACAGTTCGGGCGTGAGATTGCATGGGAATGCAAACCTTTAGACTTTGGTGAGGTCAACAAACACTTTTGTAAGTCAAAAGGTATTTCCTCTAATCTCTTAATTTTAGTTGGAGATTAGGTGATCCTAATCTAATCTTAATCTTTTTAATTCATCTACATCATCACCCCTTCATTATGTTTATCACATTACTAAACTAACCCTTTTTTATTCTATCCCAACTTTGCTCTATTATTGTTCCATTCTCTAATATTTTCTTATTTGGTTCCTACAAACTTAATAATTAATGGGAAATAAATATATCAATTTGTATCTCAGGTATGTGTAGTTTGTAGCTATATTATTGTTATAAGTTGTAGGTAGACTGTTATGATATATATATATATATTTATATGTGTGTGTGTGTGTGTGTGTGTGTGAGTGTGTGCATGTGTGTGTGTGCGCGCATGTGTGTGTGTGTGTGTGCAGTAACGAATCCAGAAATTCTTGTTAGAATGAGTCAAAATAAAAAGTAATAGCATATAATATTCATATTCTATGTTTTTAGTTGAAATTGTCACAACCAAAAAAAAAAAAAAAAAAAATTACATATAAATATTTTTTTTTTTAAATTTGAGGGTGGGTCAACATACTATAGATCTACCCATTTGTGTATGTATGGTTGGACTCTTTTCTCCCTTGAGCTAGCTTTTGAGAATGAATTATACCCAAATCAACTTTTTCATAGTAACAGAATCACATTTGTTTGAGGCGATGGTGGGTTTGGACCTTGACTGTGCATGTTGAGTGTGAGGAAGAGTGTTAGAAGTTATATTTGTCTCACATCATTGTATTTATCTCACAAGTCACACCGTTAATTTAATAGACTATTTATGGTATATTTAGACGAATTGTTGTGGTGTATACACGTTTGTGTATGTGGTTGGACTCTTTCCTCTCTTGAGCTAGATTTTGAGAGTGAGTTATGTCAAAATCTATTTTTTTTTTATAGTAACATAATCATATTTGTTTGAGACGATGGTGGGTTTGGACCATAACTTTGCACGTCGAGTGTGAGGAAGAGGTTATTATGGTGTATATACTATTAGACTTTCTCCATTCTAAAACTACCTTTTGGCGTTTTTGAGTGGTACCCATTAAATCTTTCATTTTCAATTCCAGTATAGGTAGGATTCCAATCCCAATCCTATAAGACTTTGGACACCAGTTTTGAGAAAAAGGAACATGGTTCAAATTAGAGTCTCCATGACACAGTAAATTAAAAGGAAATGTGAAAGTTACTCAATTCAAAGGAGGACCACCTTTAAAACATGTGTTACTTGAAACGAAATATAAATCACAAATTAAAATTTAAAAGATATAATGAAGAAAAGAATGGAATATTGGAATGGAATGGTTGGCCTTAGTGCTAGCTAGGGCAAGAAGAGATGTCAAACACGTTGGGGGATCGTTTGGTCCAAAATGGGTTGGTTTACTTGCAAATCAAGCTTGGAATGTGAA